>NC_063202.1:26046622-26051622 GCF_017589495.1 Alosa alosa
ATTTGTGTGACTGCTGTAGGCACACCGTGAGACATTGCTCACTGAGTTGTTAGCACGTTGGTGGTATTCATCAGCAAGCTGCCACATTTTACAATGACTGACATATTTGTCAATGAATAAGGGAGCCACGCTGGCCCAATTGAAAGGTCCGTTGTCAGGTCATGGATCTGTACATGTTAGTGTTTGTATACCATTTAGAGGATGAGTCTAGTTGCTGACTCTGA
This sequence comes from Alosa alosa, assembly GCF_017589495.1. NCBI lineage: Eukaryota > Metazoa > Chordata > Actinopteri > Clupeiformes > Clupeidae > Alosa > Alosa alosa. The sequence goes on from NC_063202.1 coordinate 26,046,847, forward strand.
GAGCGATAAAGAATGCTGAAACAGACCTAAGATACGAAAAGACAAATTTAGCTGCAGCGCCAATCTACAAAAACAAAAAAACGCAAGTATCTCAAGTGTAAAATCCCAGGCTATAAAGGCGCCCCCTGTGCTACAGGTCTGTGAGGTAGCAAGCCGAGGACACCCGGCTCTGTCTGTGGTCAGACTCTCTCCCCTGACAAAGGCAGGGGCAAAGGAGCCCGAGAGCTGGACTCTCCTCCCCCTCTCTCTCCCTCACTGTGGGGAGGGGACAGAGTGTGTGTGTGTGTGTGTGAGTGTGTGTGTGTGTGTGGGGGGGGGGTGAATGGGACCAGCCAGTGACCTCAGGCAGAAAGAATGTCCCCGTTTGCTCAGGCCTCTCTTTCTTTCTTTCTTTCTTTCTTTCTTTCTTTCTCCCGCCCTCTACCTCTACCCCTGTGTTTTGTCTCTTTTGCTCTGTCTCTCCCTGTTCCTCTTCCCCTCTTGGTGCACCCACCCAACACAAGTTGGTCAACTTCATCCATAACTGTTTTAAAAAAAAACAACAACAAAAAAAAACAGAAGAAGCAGGAATGCTCACCCAAGTGGCACTTTATCGAGAAAGAAAAGTAGTCATCTGTAATCTTTGCGCGCTGAACAACACTTCATCAGTAGCTTCTCATGTGGTGGCGCGTTAATGATTTCTCCCACCTCACCTCCTGTGTGAAGAGAATCATTCATTGTCAAAGCTATTTGTGTGTTGCTCCCTGCGCCTGCCACCTCGGTGGCTTCTGACTCTTTGTGTGAATGTCGCAAGAGTGTAAATTTGGGCGCTTAAAGAGCATGGGGGCGGGTGGCGAGTTGGGTGTGGGGCATCACTTTCCCATGCTGAAACCCCCATAAACTGGATGGCAGCTCCGGACAGCAATTAAAGCGGACTAATCCTGCCCGATTCATGAGGTCTGTCCGTGTGCTCTGCCTGCCAGGTTGGGTGAAGTCATTTCGCTCCCATTTAAACAATTTGAATGGGCACCCATCAAAATAAAAGCTTGCATGGGGTTGCAAAGGCCAAAACATGTGGGGAGGCATAGGGACGGGGACGGGGGGGGGGGGGTCTGTGTTCATCTCTTCTCATCTCGTACTAGCTTCTTCCTCCCCTCACCAGCTAGCTGGCATTCAGGCTGGGCCTGATGATTCACTTCAAAGGCCTTCATGAGCAACTCTGGTGCTGTGGTATGCTTGTACTGCAAGGTCACGGTCCGATTCAGTGGAGCTCCATGGTAGTCTGTCATGATGATTGGAATACCACAGAAATTCCAGCATGTGAAGAAGAAAAAATCCGGCTTTACGGGAAAGACTGCCACGACCTGGGTGGGGGCGGCAGATTTTTCCTGCCATGTGTTTGATAAGATGTAAAGAGGGCAGTGAGGGGTGGGGAGTGTTTGGTCCAGATGGTGAGGAGTCAGCCCTGAGTCTGCCGACAGGCCTCCGAGTGGGAGCTGCACACAATGGCCCCAAGCTGGGGGAGGTGTGGTGGCCGGATGGGCCTGAATTGTTGCGAGCTCTTTTGCTTTTCTCTGCCCTGAGCCCAGTGGCTGTGCTGGGGGGAGGCAGATGTGGGCCTCCATGTCAGCTCTCTTGGTTGTCCAGTGTGTTCCCCTGGCACCTGTCTGAGTCTCCTCCACTGCTTGTGGACATGTGGGTCCATTGTTGTGAACGTGTGACTTTTGTTGACTATCAGCAGAGCTGACTACCTAGTGCTTCATGTGGGACTGACTTTGTTGTCTTTTTGGGTCTTGGTCACGATAAAGAGGTGTCTCTGTCACTATCCTGGTATTGTATTCCTGTTTTACACATCAAGACAAAAGAACAGTCATGATGCCTGGCTGTGGTATTGGCATGGTAACCAGAGCTAGTTTTGAGGTTTCTTCATGTTTGTCTGTTTGTCATTGCAGGGAGACGACTGAGGGGGAAAGCCTTCTACAACGTGAACGGGAAGGTCTACTGTGAGGAGGACTTTTTGGTGAGTATGAGTGCATGCACTGTGTGTGTGTGTGTGTGTGTGTGTGTGTGTGTGTGTGTGTGTGTGTGTGATATGCTAAGTACAGGTTGTGACCAGTAACATTTTCTACTGTCATTACTTTGTGTGGAGAGGAAAAGGGGGGAAGTTCTGCAGATTCTTGAACTCTCGAGAGGGACCAGATGCCATGGCCTTCTAAAGCTGATCACCACCCCCCAATTCCCACTAATTTCCCCTCATTTCCCTGAGGGTCACGCGTCCCCATGAGGCCCCAGCCCACTAATTACGTGCGGAGCGGGAGTGGCTGGGCCGAGCTGCTGCAGGTCTCACTCTCCTGAACTCCCAGCCCACACTTCTGTCAGAGACATGCTGGGCTCATTTTGCCCAGACTCTAAAACCCACCTCCACATCACAAAATCACATGTAGTACATGTGTGGATAAGTGTAGTGGTATTCTTTATGAAGGCTCATTATCAGTTATTAACTGAAAAAAAAAAAAGAGTCTTATGTTGTATTCCAGAGATGAGACAGACATTCAGCCTCTGGCTCCTCATAACTGATAACAGGGTTTGGTATATTCGGATGTGATGCTAGAGGCCTTTAAATTCCCATCGAGTGTTCTCCTTAAACATATACTGGGCATGATGGAGCCTCCTTCCCCCCCCTCCTCTCCGAGTGACCAGTGCTGTCCTTGCAGCACCAGTGGTCCAGCAGATGGTAGCGTCTTTAGAGGCAGAAGGGTTTCCTGGTATTGACCAGCTCTCCTCCCTCCTCCACCTGCTCATCCTGCCCCACCTCACCCCCAGACACTGCCCCCGTCCAGGTCACGACCTCTGGGTCCAGATGGGCAGCCTGGTGGGTATGGCTGTGGAGCCTCATCCCAATGGCCTTCTGTCTGCCTTTTCTTGGCTCTCTGTGGCATTGTAGTGCTACTCATGTTTGTCAATGCTTAAAAAGCAACGCGGCTGTATCAGCTGGAATGTAAAATGAAAAGGGCTCTCAGTCAGGGATGCCAGCACAGTGTCATGCGCACTGCCTGGTGTGGGCGCTGAATCCCACTCTATATTCAGAACAGAAAAAAAGGTGGCATTTTCAGACGATGAACTCTTGTCACAAAATGGAAATCCATGACTTGAGGTGATTAACTACCCAGCTGCCAATTCAGAGCTCGAGCCTCAAAGATTGCCCTCACCTGCCGTGCCATTTGAAGTGGCGTGTGTTTGAAACGAGCTGATGAAGGCAGAGAGGGCAGCACTGATGAGGGGGGGATGAGAGCATCAGGATGGAAGGAGACAGAGAGAGGAGGACTGCACGCACTCACTCAAACAGTCCCTCTGCCCACTCAGCTTAATGTGGGGGAACAGAATCTGTGCTCTGTAACCAAGAGCAAGAGAAAGACTTTGAGAGAGAACAAGAGCAAATGGGTGAAGCTCCTGCTGTAGGAGTAGTGCTGGAGGAGAGCAGTGGCTCAGAGGAGAATACACCAGAGAAGTGGTGTCTGGTCCGGTCAGAACAGTAGCGCAAATACAATGGTTGGCCGTGGAGGGATCTTCTGCATGCGTATTCCTGCATAAGGCGTCTTTACTAATAGAGGATTTTGTCCTTTGCAGTACTCTGGCTTCCAGCAGACAGCGGAAAAATGCTTTGTGTGTGGTCACCTCATCATGGAAATGGTAAGAATGATAGAAGCACTTATGTAACGCTGAGTTGTCCCGTTATTCGGAATTAATGGACAAAGGAGAGGCAAAGAACTCCCCAACGCAAGCGCGGGGGAAGTTTCCTCTGCCCAAGTCCATTAATTCCGTATAACAGGACACCTCAAAAATAGCTCGCAAAAGAAACAAGCGGTCCTGTTTAAAAAGAAGCGATTTTAAAAAGTTTGTTCTTTAGCCCTATAACAGCAATAACATGGACAGTTAGCTTGTTTACAGTTGGTTCCATTGTTGCGAAGCCTGCTTCTAGGCTCAACCGTTGTCCGACTATGGTTGTTATAGTTACCATTCATAAGCGTTGATCTGGAACAGTGATTAAACTTTTTTCCAGATCTACTTCATAGGTGTCTCGTTATTCAGAATTAATAGCCACCCCACCAGCCAATCAGAAAAGAGTATTTCTTCTCTCTGGGTGATAATAAAATATAATGCTTGTCCACACTGCCAACGATAACAATAACAGTAAAAGCTACAGTTTTAAGTATCACTCTGGCTAACAATATCAACAGTGTCTACACCACATGCTATTATAACAAAGACATGAATGATATCATTGGGGATCGCTTTCATAGCAAATTTGTGAACAATAGAAACTCTTATAGCCAATCAGAATCCATCGAATTTTAGACATCACAATGAACATCAAATAATGAACATGAAGAATATTCCTGACTTTCCTTATTGTTGATCAGTGTGGACATTAATATTGTCATAATTGCAGTTGTCTTCATTGCTGTTGTTGGACAGTGGACAGGCCTATACTCCATATGCTCTCTCTCTCTCTCACACACACACACACACACACACACACACACACACACACACACACACACACACACACACACACACACACACACACACACACACACACATTCTTTATTTTTTTTTCTTCATTCATTGGCAGATCTTGCAGGCACTGGGCAAGTCCTACCACCCCGGCTGTTTCCGCTGTGTGGTCTGCAAAGAGGGCCTGGATGGTGTGCCATTCACAGTGGATGTAGAGAATAACATCTACTGCGTGAAGGACTACCACACGTAAGGCTGGCCACCACTCAACAGGCACCCTCC
>NC_063202.1:26056622-26072058 GCF_017589495.1 Alosa alosa
GTCTGCTTTGTATGTAAATCCAGGCCAACTGGCACACATTACAACCTGCTCGAAGATTGTCTCCTCTCACGTCTATTTTTCTGGTGATAATCAGATTTTGGACACACTATGAGGCCAAATCCAATTGGGGGCGGGGGGTGAAGGCAGACTCCCTGTTGTGTTCTTTTGTGTATGTGAGCAGCTTTTAAGATTATGGGTACAATTTGACAACAACAGAGGTGACCATATTAGCATTCCGTTAAATTGTATTAGTGTTAATTGGGGCATGAAGGCCTTACATTTCCAATATGATACAGTTCTAGCTTCGGTTAAAGCAAACAGCCCTGTTGTGCATGGCTGTGAAATCCTGGCTCCCACCTGGATGTTTTTTTCTGTCATTGTATCCTTTATTCAAAGGAAGATAATATTTCACCACTTAAAGGCCAGGCATTTCATCTACTATGCCTCAGTGTAGTCTGTGGCCATGTTTACATCTCATATAGAGGAGTGTCTCTTGTTTCATAGATGGTTTGTGGTTGTTGAGCATGCAGCAGATTGTCACGACTGCCATGTCCCTACATGTCACAGTGTCCATGCAGAGAGGTATAATTAAACTGCTGGCACAGCCATATGGGTACATCTTCAACTTGTGTCTCTGAGTGATTCATTCTCATCAGTAAGGGTAAGAGTTCCTCTTAATAAGCCTGATAGTTGGGATCTGCTGGTACCCTGACTGGTGACTGAAGTCCAGGACTACTGACAGTTAAGCCCTTACGTAGACTTGAGCTTACACTTCTCTCTCTCTCTCTCTCTCTCTTGCTCTGTCTCTCTTATATCCACATTACTGGTGTGACTATAGAGACGGAATGACAGATCAACAGGGCTGGAGCACAAAGCAGTCATTATGTGAGCTGGCTCATGGCTCTGCCATACCTCCGACTCAACGGTGAAAAAAAGCAGGTGTGGCTGGATCCCGGGACAATCCTCTATTCCACTGTGCCACACACTGAAAGCTTTCTCTCAGGTGGAGAGTAACTACTATAACTTCTGGTGAAGGTGTCGCTCCCAGTGCATGTATTTTTCATAAATCAACTAAGCACCAGACAACAGGATTAGCATATTCACTCTGTGGTTATTTTATATTTCATGTTGCATTTATATTTCATGGTGTAATCTGTTTGCTAACAAAGTGTTTACTCCACCATAATATTCTATGGAAAAAAATATTGTGACACACCTCTTTCTCACTGATGAGAAGACTGTTAATAATGTATAAAATGTTGCCCAGTAGCTATAACATTTGGGTTGTTCTAAAGAGCTCAGTGAATTGAAATGTGGTGCTGTCATAGTATGCTACCTTTGCAAAATTATTAGAAAAATATCTTCATTGCTTGACCCCCCACACACACACACACTTGGTGTTTTGACCAAGTGGAAGCATTTAGGAACAACAGCAACTCAGCCACTAAATTGTAGGCCACGCAAAGTCAGAGCAGAGAGCAGAGAGCTGAATACTGAGGCACATAGTGTGTAAAAGTTGCCAACTCACAAACTGCCTCTGACATCAGCACAACAAGGGAGCATCTCTAGCTTCATGTCATGGCTTCCATGGCTCATGAGCTAAAGTAGGTGTGGTGGCCAGGTGTCCCAATCATATAAGGCAGCCTATTAGGACGAGTCCAATTTCACACTTGGTCTCTTTTTTCCTCTCCACTGTGAATTTCTGAACATGTACATTTGATCCCCTTAAAAATCCTTGGCTTTTTGGTGCCCATTCCCACCTGTCATTTATGATGCATCACGTGCACCGGCATAATTGACATAATTGACGGCTCCACTTAACCAGCAACCTTAAGATAAGAACTGAAAACATTACAGCAATGTCGTCAACTTTGCAAAACCAAAAGGCTGCCATCAAAAGTAGTTTCACTCAGGCAGGCAGTAATCCCATATCAGCTACGAAGGCTGACTGACTGTCGCAGACTCCAGAGAGATGCTCTCCTGTCACACCAACATCTCTGACAGTCTCAGCGCTGCCACCCGGGGATGTCCAGCCACCCAGACGTGTCACTCACACAGCCGTGATCTATTAGCAGATGCTCGCCGCTGCCCACGCACTTCAGGCTAACCTTTCCATGACTCCCACAGCCGTGGGAATGTGGCGGGAGTCCAGGCTCAACAGTCCTCTTTTACGGCCCGTCACGGTCCACCCCCACCCGGGACATCAGAAGGGCAAATCACAGGCTGAAATGTGGGCTGAGAAAACAGGGCTGGTGGAGACAGAGGTCTGGCCTTGTGACGTCTCAGATCAGATGGTGACGATAAATCAGCCTGTAAAAACTGAGTGGCTTCACTCTGGACCCCAGTGTTTGATAGTCAAGCTTAATGATGCTCGAGCTTCCACAACCATCCTCCTACATCCCAGTACATATTCACACATTCATACTTCAAAGAAGGTAATAGCCTGCCACCCTGAATGCTCCATGAGATCCCTCTCAGAATGTGTTATCATTAAGCAGTCAAAAGCTGTTGTGTTATGTATGGTTTCTCTGGTGGGGACTTTGTCGAAGCCATTTATGTTGGGGCATTTTACTACACACAGAAAGAGGAGAGTCGAGTTCTGGGGGCTTTCCTTTGGCTTCCTGCCTTGACCAGTTCAATGACCAGTCAAACAGAGACGGCTTTGCACAACTCCTCCATCAATTCTCTGACCTGGAGGATAACTGGGATGATGTATCCATGTTGACCGCAGAACATCAAATAAACATGAGATTGACTTGTCACCAAGTGCTGGGAATGTAGGGGGAAATGTTGGAGATTGCAGGCCAAAATCTCAAAACATTCAAATCTATTTCTTCCAAGATATTGTAATTCCCTTGTTCAATGACCTGCAATATCAATTCAAAATAGGCTACTGTTTGGTTTGTTTTATCTTCTTTTATAGACTACTGGTATTGATGCACTTAAAAGGTTTAAGACAACATGGGGACACAAGAAAAAAAGGAATAAGATATGTTATAAGACACCCACAACTGACCATTATAGCCTAGGCTGTATCCCAATTCAATTGGAACTGGCCACTATATGTGCTGACAGAATCCCTCTAGGATAGTCTAAGAAAAAAAAAAAGCTTTTGGTTGGAACAACATGTCTGTTTATCCATGATCCAATCCCTATATATGGCTGTCAACATGTGCAGCAGCACAGTGGAGTGATTTGAGGGGAGCATGTTTATCTTCATCAGTTTCTCTTTCTCTCCTCAGAATAAATTCAAATCTCACTTATGTTATTTTCTACTGCCTGAAATAACTAAGACTAAGTTGTTTGAAGTAAAGTATTGTTGCTAGGCAACAGGCACTAGAAGCCCAACCACCAGTGTCGGGGGTCTCCGAGTTCTCTGCTAGGAGATTCAGTCATTTGTAACTGGCAGCATGATTCAAGCTGCCGGGGAGATTGCAAGCTTGTTGAAACTATGCTATTGTTATAGGAATAATTCCATTTATTTATGGTGTAATAACCATTAAGATATCATTAGGGTATAAAGAAAGGATATGTGTGTATCTGTGGAGCATTTACGTGTATAAATGTTCCTCTAACTCTTAACATAGGTAACTGTAGGCCTATTCAATTATCAAATTATGCTTTCCAGATTTGTTTAGTCCTGTGTTTGTTTTCCCCCAAACAGGGCCAATTTAGCAGGCAGTGATAGCTGGGGATTTGAGTTAGAGACCACAGAGAAAACCTTTGGCCTGGTGTTCCAGTCAGAAAATAAGCCCTGGGAGCTCCCATGGAAATGACACAATGCCAAGTCTGCTGGATGAGCGACATCTAGTGATACATGAATCATGGGTAATTTGATCTCAAAATATATATTGGATGCCTAAGGCTTTGCATCATATTCCAAGTGTTTCACATATGTCTGTCAGTGGGATCAACCAGATTAAGATCTCACAACAGTTAGTATATCAATGTCAAATGACAGAAAACACTAAAAGAACGAATTCATTACATTCATTCAACAGCGAAAGCAGTTCAATCTTGAGCCATTTTGCCTGACGTTGAGGTGAATTCTTAATAAAAACAAAAATCAGGTTTCTGAGTAATTAGATTCACTCTTTCCAGTAAAAATATCTATGGAAATGTTCCACAGCTCCCACACTTTGATGTCATATCTTTGACTTTTACGGACAAGGCCATAGGACAAAGTACACCTCTTACACATCCACAAGCTTGTTTGACCAAGGACTTTGACCCTCATAATCATTAACACTAATAACCCTTACTGACCCCCTCTACCATCTTCCTATTCCATTTGTCATAAACTGGAACATCAACCTCATCACTCCGGAACATTAGCCGCAGCAGGAACCCTAATCAAAAGTACACAGGACATAAAATGCAGACAAATGTATCCAACTCCATTTAATCTAATTAACACCAAGTAAACAAACAGACACTGGTCAAGGGTAAAGTGACTGTGACAATATTTATTCTTCAAGCCATTAAGTACCAGGGCAGCGTAATATGGCAGTAACCTGTTTCTCTTTCTGCGTTACCTACAAAGGGTAACTTACAGTGCAGTAAAATACAGCCGATCCCTTTCCTAGGTTTAGACACATAAACATAGTCAATTTACACAATGAACAGAGACTCAAGATTACACAATAAGTGATTACAGATAGTTAGCTCTTCCACTCCAGTGCTAGGGAGTCGCTTGGCCATCAGCGAGCCAGGGCTCAGCTGGGCACTGCTGTGGGCTCCAGACCTGGGGGGGGTCGGTGGTGTGGAGAGGTGGGGTGGGGGGGGGTGGGTGGGGCAATGTGGCTGCAGCGCCAGGCTCAGGCGGTGTTCTTCTTGAAGAAATTGATGAGACCGTTGGTGGAAGAGTCATGGGAGCTCACGTCACCAGCTGCTGTCAGCTCAGGCTCGATCTTCTTGGCCAGCTGCTTGCCCAGTTCCACTCTGTCAGGGGATGGAGACAATCAGGATCACACACACACACACACACACACACACACACACGATCACGGAGTGATCATTTAGAAAAACTAGGCCTATTTAGAAAAGCCTTAGTGAATGGCTGGTATAGCAAAAATAATGAATCCTTTTCAAACCTCTTCCTCACTTATGCTCACATGGCCCCTTGAATATCTTTGAAATGAAAATGCTATATGTCTGATAATACTTACCCCCACTGGTCAAAACTGTTGATCTCCCACATGACTCCCTGAACAAAGATTTTGTGCTCATACATGGCTGCAAATAAAAAAAGATAAATATTATTTCAACATTTGTATTGACAATAGTAATATTATATATATATATATATATATATATATATATATATATATATAAAAAATATATAATAAACAATATAATAAACAATATAATAGGGGATAAGACCAAAGCCTTATAAGCCCTATATTATTGTCAACTTTCTACTTTAATTGTCTCAATATACACACAAAGATCTTCCTTAAAGTAGAGCCACCACCATATGTTATTACAGTGTTGTCAGTCAGGAGCTAGGCCATGGCTTCCAGTATCCACTCACTCACCAATGAGAGCTCCCAAGGTGTACGGACTCAGCTTCTTGAAAATGATAGAGTTGGTTGGCTTGTTGCCTTGGAATACCTAGAAAACAAAATTATTTGTTGTGAACCACTAGCGCCCTCTGCTGCCGGTCCCAACATAATGCTCATTTGGCATCCATCCCTCCAGGGGGCACCACTGCCCTTATGCATGCTCAATGACTCACTTTGTGTGGTAGCAGCTTGTCCAGCGCCTCTCCACTCAGCCCTCCGGCCTCCAGCTCAGCCTTGGCCTCATCTGTGGTCTTTCCCTTCATCAGGGCCTCAGTCTGGGCCAGGAAGTTAGCCATCAGGATCTGGGGGGGGGGGGCATAAAAGAACCTTAGTGGCTACACGTAAAAGGTTGAGAATCAAGCAAAAGAGTCCATATAAAGTCTGGTTGAACAGGCTTGATAACTTGAGACCAATATGGAAGGTCAGATATTTTGTGTTATATTTTGTGTTATGATATTATGTTTTACCCGAAACAAGAAACACCAGAGACAGAGAAAAAGAGGACAGATGGCTACAGCAGCATTTCATAAATGGTTCTTCCCGAGGTACCTTGTGGTGCAGACTGTCTCTGATAGGGTGCTGGCTCTGGGCAGGAATGAGGAAGTCACAGGGAATCATGCGTGTGCCTGCAGAGGAGACAGACAGCCCGTTTCACACACACCATCAGTGAACACACAACCCACTGCACTGCATGCTTATGTTAAGCCTGTAACCCTCTGGGACAATGTGACAGGATGTGCACCTTGGTGAATAAGCTGGTAGAACGCATGCTGGCCATTGGTTCCCGGCTCTCCCCAAACAATGGGACCAGTGTGGTAGTCCACCTTGGCACCATGTTTTGTGATGTACTTCCCGTTGGATTCCATATCACCCTACATATACGGACATACAGATTTTTAAACAGAAGAGCAAACACTTTGCACACTCAACATATAGCAACGTTGAACTCAGGCACTCAAATGGCAACAACTCCGGAAATGAACTGAACAATTTAACTTGTAAATGTTCTAAGCTAGGGACAGTTGAAGAAACTAAAGCTCCGTCATGCACGCACCTGCTGGAAGTAAGCTGCAAAGCGATGCATATACTGGTCGTATGGCAGCATGGCATGTGTCTCAGCCTGGAAGTAGTTGATGTACCAGACACCCAGGAGAGCCAGAAGGATGGGGGCATTCTTCTCCAGTGGGGCGGTGCGGAAGTGATTATCCTGCAAGGACAGACAGGCAAGAGGATGGGCAATGGGCTGCACTGGCCTCTACAACCTATTTATGTCTAATTGGTATAACCCTGGGCTACAGCTACAGGTATCCACTTATACATGCTTTAACATGTCTTCAACATTTCATCAGTCTTGATCATGTATTTGCTATTCTAAGAAGCATTATAGTAAATGCTATTAAGAGGTACATACCATCCAGTGAGCTCCAGAGAGAAGCTTCTCAAAGTTCTCATAGCCTGAGAGAAATTGACAGACAGAAACACAAATTAGTTCTCAAGATCACTACACATCCCAATGTGCACTGTGCCTTTAAACTGATTTTGTACCTATGTGCAGGGCGATGGACAGTCCGATGGCTGACCACAGGGAGTAGCGTCCACCGACCCACTAAAATAATAACAAAAAAGACAGATTACTGCAAATGACCAATCACAATGATCAATGAAATGATGACCCAGATGTCATATCAATACTGATAAAACATCATCGAGGAAAATTAATGAAGCCCCTGCAGCTGAGACCCGAGTGGACAGAATGCTTGTAAAAGCCTTTCTTCACTTCAGAGGCATGACCACAAGTAACTAATGGTTTGTGACAGGAAGCTGTGCGCAGACTTACAATGCAACATGTCTGCCCCCAGAGGGAGCCCCAGGCTCTAAAACTAGACCGAGCGAGCTGATAAACTATTTTTAATATCATTTCTATGTGGCCTTAAACAGACAATGCTATTAAAATTAACCTATCCAACATCAGATTAATATAATATATTAGCTAATTTTGCATTTGTTTGCAGAACGCTGATTATTTATCTCTACCAAGTTTAGAACAGAGTCCTTAATTAACTGAGGCCTTAATTCTTCAATTTCTGTCAAATATTGCACATTTCCAACATTATTTATCTAAACTGAAAAGATGAGGAAGAAAAATATGCAAAAAACTGTATTAAAATGGCTGCCTAGTTTGTCTCTGAAGACACATCAAGGCACACATGTGGATTTCCGACCTTTGATGAGACCTTTCCAGTGACCTCCAGCAGAGATAAGGTCAAGGATACATATAACATACAAGACCGGCTTCTGATTACCCAGCAGCTGCTATTCTTTGAGTCCAGCCACCTACTTCACAGGTCAAAAGACTATGCTGTATTTTTAGCCTCTGCCTCAGCCCTCATCAAAGTTCAAGGGTGACGGAGGAGCACTGAGTGCTCCTCATCATGGCCTCGATAGCAGCCGGCTCTGGAGAGAGCTGGAGCCTGATCTGGGCTGCAGTCTTTCCAGAGTCTGCTGCAATTGGAGACCATAATCTGGACACTTACATCCCAGAACTCGAACATGTTGTTGGTGTCAATGCCGAAGTCCTTCACTTTGGGCTGCAAAAGACCAGGAAGCACAGCAATAAGATACAAAAAGGCTTTGGTTTATACAAATTAAATAGCAAAATCTCCTTTTAGAATTTTAAGAAACAGGATGGGCACACTTACTGCATTGGTAGAGAGAGCGACAAAGTGCTTGGCCACAGCAGAAGGCTGGTAAGGGATAAGAGTAAAGTTGAAGTTGAAGTTTTCACCACACATTTATTTCAATGTATGTGCATATATATTCGATTCAGTAACACAGCAAACTCACATCATTTGCGGATTTAAGGAACCATTCTTTGGCAGACTCAGCATTGGTGATGGTCTCTTGGGTGGTGAATGTCTGCACAAAGAAAATGGTAATACAAAAAAAAAAAAAAAAAAAAAAAAACCATCACACACTTACAAAACTGTTTTCATCATACGCAAGGGAGCCCGCATCAAGGCCAACCGTCTGTTTTCAGAGCCTTCCAGACTCCATTCTAGACTGTATTCACTATGAGGGTGTAATACGGCAGGACCCAGCATGCAGCCACGCGGAAGCAACAGATTCCTTTGTTGGAATCTTCCATTTTATAGAGCAAATGTGGCACAGGCTGAATGGAAACTTCCACTGTGAGACGTGCTTTTCAAAGCTAAAAAGTGATTCAAGTCATTGCAAATTCCACAGGGAATTCAATATTTATTCTAGCATAAATCTGTAAAATTAAGTTTTAGTGGAAAGTACAAAATGAAGTTGCAACCTACACCAATCTACCTTTGAAATCCAAGTAATGTGGGAAAATAGGAGGAAGTGCTCCACTTCAAACTTCAACTGTGCAAGAACTCACTATGCAATGTGTTTGTGAATACTCAAGTATGTCAACAATAACAAAAGGATTATCAATTGTGATGATACACACAATATTTTAATGTTATAAATACTGTTGCTCACATATATTGTTGCTGCTTGTTAGTTGAATCCATATGATGTGTTTTTATAAATGAATAGATTATTTTGTTGCTATATGATAATGCAAATAACCGATAAACATACTTGTCCCTCTCACTAGCTATCCAGGCTATTCAAGAAGTTGTGTTGCCTCCATAAAAATACAAACAGCTTGCACTGCAAGACATGTCCAATATATTGCTGAAAAACAGTGTGCCACAGTTGTTAGGTAAGTTTGTTGGATGTCAGCCAGTTAGCTTGCTGGTCTTAAGACATACTCTCCATGGTGCAAACTTATGCACTGTTGACAAAACACAAAGCACAATGGGTCCTCTTAAATAAGCAGGTTTTCTCAGCTTCTGTGACAATAGGGAGATGCCATCTTTAAATCTTTTGGCTCTTGTTCCTCTGAGACATGTACGTCCTACTTCCTTAACATGTTTGTCACCAAATGCTGTCTGTAAAAAGAGGTCTAGTACCTTGGAAGCGACGATGAACAAGGTTGTCTCTGCATTGAGCTCAGCCAGGGTCTTTGCAATGTGGGTGCCATCGATGTTGGAGACGAACCACACACGGGGTCCACCTTTAGAGTAGGGCTTCAGAGCCTCAGTGACCATCAATGGGCCCTATTGCAGGACATATTTTCATTTAGAAAAGAGACCTCAACACCACCATCACTACTACTACTACTAGGTAATGGTCATTTGTATGCAACTAGTACTGCTGCTACTACTACTGCTGCTACTATAGAAAAACAAGAGCTCTTAATGACAAAAACTTTCTTACCAGATCAGATCCACCAATGCCTACATTGACCACATCTGTGATGGCCTTTCCGGTGTAGCCCTTCCATTCACCGCTGCGCACTTTCTGCAGCAGAAAAGACAGACAGACAATGAGAAACCTCCACTGGCATCTTGACTCTACAGATTCCTGAGGTAGCTTTGTGTAATCCCAGCTCCAACGCTCATACTCACATGACAGAAGCCCTTCATCTTCTCCAGCACTTTGTTCACCTCAGGCATCACATCACTGCCCCCGACCTGGATGGGGGTGTTGGAGCGGTTCCTCAGGGCAATGTGGAGCACTGCACGGTTCTACACACATGGGGGAGGAGATGTCTGTTAGCTTCGCTTCACTTTGTGGGTGGCAGGCTATATACGCTATCTAGTTGAGGCTATTGTTTTTCCTTAAGCAATAGAGGAATCACTAGGGAATCAATATTCCAAATAGTTCTTGTAACCCTCAACTTGTCACCATTTACAAATTATAAAGGATCAATTCTGTTTGGAAAAATTCCATTCTGATATACTGTCAATGTTCAGTCCCACCTTCACAAACAATACTCAAACACTGTAGATAATTTCAACAAGTGGGAATATGGTACAGAAGATAATGGCAAATGACAACGTATTTCCCTTTGTAACCGTAATCTGCCTTGATCTTTGCAATCAGAGTTTGTATTGCCAAGATATTCACCTCAGTGAAGTTGATCTTCTCTCCAGCGAACATCTTATCTCTGGCAGCCTCCACGCCTCTGGACTTGGCCTATAAGAGATCACAAAATGATAACATAGAAAGATGTTAAAAATACTGTTAGGTTACATCAGGCTAAAATGTGTTTTGGAATCAACCACAGCTGCCTGTTACCTAGGGGTCTGCTATTGTTAACTATCCAAAAAATCACACACCCAAATACAGGAAAAGAAATACTCTTCATAGCCCCTCTAAATGGAACGGCACATTTTAGGGAGTAGGCTATTACAGACCCTGGCAAGAACTTGGTCAGAAAACCACAAAAACAAACCCACTAAAAACAGTTCTATGAGTCCTGTCATCCCCCTACATTTTAGGGCATACTTTTAACCAATATTCACAGAGTGATTACCAGTTCCAACAGCATTGCCATGACTTCCTCATTGATGAGATTCTTGGAGTAATCAAGAAGGATGTCTCCATCTTCTGTGTTTAATGTCAGGCTATTGACACATATAACGAAATGGAAGACAATTAGCTTTTTATATAGGAAATACATACGAATCTGTTTTAGTAGCCAGCTATTCTCGCTGTCTGTTACCGAAAGACTCCAACTATGTGTGCACAAAGGACATCATGTTCATGCACCTTGCGGACCGCAATGGGAAAGGCGTGGAGGCTGCAGGATACGGCCTTCCTAGAAAGGCGATGTGCTATGTGCTTTAATCTCACACTTTCAGCACAGGTGCAATCGTATAGGATAAGATGTGCGCGTATGCACGTAGGGCATGTGCACTGGATCAATAGGGAGCTTATAATAAACCAGGATTTACTTCTGCACTTCACAAAACAGAACAAACGTGACACATAGACTTTCTTTTTAACCAACCCATTTGCTCTGTATGGCTACATTTGTGAGTGCAATAATTATATAGATCGATCAACATCACACTTGTTACAGGGACGTGGAGACAGGATGTGTAGCCTACGTGACTACCGGGAGCATGTAACAATTGAGTCCATGCGCAGATCTTAGTCCATGAGTCATCCAAGTCAAACATAGGGAAATATGGACGTAATTATCAACACCATTTTCAAATATGTATCTGACAATAGAAAACATAAAGTAGGCTGATTTACAAACTGGAGAGGTTAGTCCAGAGTAATGACAACGAGTTGCATAATACTGATCACGCGTCAGATGGTAGGCTACAAACCTTCAGACCCCGCCCCTTACACGCTCACTCAATGACATTTTTTACATTTCAGACATCATTGAACTGAAATACTCAACCCATCATGACCTAGCTGTATCAGTTTGTTTAGAAACGGCGCCGTTTACCTGTGCTTGCTGAACCTGTCCTTGTCAGCTTCGAACATTTTCCTCATATTGAGGTTCCCAGCATTGGACTTGTACCATTGCTCGAGTTTCTTGTAGCTGGTATCACTAGAGAGTCCCATTCTGTCTGATGTTCGGTTTGTTCCTGTCTACTTGCCGACCCTGGCTGACTGAAATAGATGCAAGTGTGAAGAATGATTTTGAAGGGCAATTCCGCTATTGCCTTCCGCAACAGACTCGTATGCTCTTCCAATCGTTGGGCACCAGAATGCTCCTCCTACAGTGACGATAAAGGAACCACAGGGTCCATGCGCAAACCAGTAGTCCAACGCGATCAAATATCTAAAAAACTTTCTCTTTCACTGTGAATTTGCCCACGAGGAAAGGTTAATTAGAGTTTTATTATCATTAGCTCATCATTCAAAAGAATCATGAAAGTTGTAAAGATGTGTTTTCTATTTTTTCACAGAGCTCCCAGCTTAGCTAGGCCTGGTGCTTCTTAAATTATTTTTACAATGGGGAACTTATTGGCCTTAACTTGAAATAAAGTTGTATAATGGCATGTGTCTTAATACTTATCTGTCCTCATCTTGTGCGCATCTTTTTTTTATTATTTGGTCAGTAGCCTACATCACCTCCAGGCTTACAACATGGTAGGCTAAAGCCCTCTAGCGCTTGTGTGTTATATTGCAAACAGGCCACCAATACGATAAATGAAATAGAATATTTGGAATAAACATATGCTGTTGTCTTATATTTACAAATATAGGCTACAATGTATATGACTGCATGCTGTATGATTAGCCTACATGAAAACTAACTACATTAATACAGATTTACTAGCCTAATGCAGGATTGTTAAATGTAATGATTCGATGAAATTACAGGCTATTGATACATTAGGTTGCAGTGCATAGCGGTTAAGTAGGCTAGGACAAGAGTTTGTATTGTCAGTGTTTTACAAAACATATGTTGCTATAAATGGACGTGGATTGCAAATAACCATTAACTGCACAGACACGTTTTTCCTGCTTGTAAGACAATTTAATTTACATTTAATGTCAATAAATATCAGCTGAAAGCATGAGCTCTTTCAATGTTATTTGTAGGACAAAGTGTTGATCTTGATGGTTGATGGTTTTAGTTAGGTAATGATCATGTACAACAAAGTTGTAAACTTATACCTCTGAATTCTGTTTTATGATCAGGTGGGCCAAACGCACACTTTTCTGTCTCCTGACTTTAGAGGACTAACATTTTAAAAACATATTACTGTTGCAATTTATTTATATTTTAAAGTAAAATAATATGTTTCCTGAACAATTACACCTTTTTGCGCCATCATTATGACAGTATTTGTTTTTAAACAATTTTATGAATTCCCAGGCACCACAAAAATGCCTGTCCCAACTGTCAAGTACAAAGGCAGAGGGCAATATTTTTAAGTCAAAAACATGTTTTTTATTCAGTTAAATTGCAATAACATAACTATCAAATATATTGTATGCATTAGATAAAAATACAAAATGCTAATTAAATATTACAAATAAAATGATAAAAATGTATGTCCCATGGAGTCATGTCACTGGTGTTACTTTCACCTATTGTCAATGTGATTTTATTAGCCTACATGTAACAATTTGGTGTCATATACTTAGAGCTGAGTAGTCAAGATCTTTGGTCACTGGTGTTACTGTGTGTGTTTTCAGGAACATTAAGACAAATGTGTCAAATTCGACATGATCATGATTTCATATTCATTTAATTTTGTTAGACTTAAGAGATGACATTTAAACAATTGCAATATTATTTGTTTATAACAGTTTTATGATATTTTCATTTTTATAGAGAATACATGGTTGCACATTTGAATAAACATCATTCAAACAAACTTTTATCATTATTAAAATAAATAAATCAATAATCTCCTGTTTTTTGCCTTATTATTGTACTGTAGCTTATTACATGTGCTGAAGAGGTTGAGAGATAATATTTTTTAAAAAGCTATAATTATTGCCAAAATGAGTAAGGCAACACCAGTGACAAATAGACGGTGCATGAAATCTTTAAATAAATGCTCAATAAAAGGTAAAACATATTTAAGGTGTCCCTTAAGTGTATTCTTACAGCCAATATGTGGTCTAAGTTTAAAGTTTAGAAAATGAAAGAAATTTTCAGACATCTTGCCCTGTCAAAAGTGTGCGTTTCTGTAGAATGACCCAGGTATGTTATACCTTCTTTGGAATGTAGAGTTTGTTTCTTAATTAATGTAAACCTGGGTACCAGGTAGTGTAACATCATTACCATGGGGATGAGGCCTCTTGGCTGGCACCATCTTCAGCCAGTATTAGGCCACAACACAGGCCATGCACACTCCTTGACATTAGTGGCAAACACTCGTTTAGTTATTAGTGTGCTGAGACTGTGTCAGAAGATTATGTAAATCTTTGTGCAATATGGTAATGCCCAGTGTGTGACCATGCAAGATAGCGGCCAGGTCCTCTAAATCTTTAGGTGAAGATGCGATAACCTGGACCTCGGGTAAGGGAAGAAACTGGGGTACACACCCTGGTGACCTTGCACAACAGAAGAGAACACGTAATATGGCCTCTTCAGCAACAACTAAAAGTGTTAGTATAAACAGATAAATAGTTTAGATTAAAGACTGAAAGGACATCTTGTTCAGATGGAGATTATTCAATCTTTCTATCAAAGGGATGCTCAATAGCAAAACACTGGAATGAAGGGGTTTCGACAAGCAAAAGGGGACCAACTCCTTGAGGTAATTTGGAGCTACGCCAATTAAGGCTGAGTGGCTTAGTTTTATCTGCACTGTCTTTGATGGGGAGAAGGCGGATTTAGTAATGTGCAAAACACTGAACTGTGCACCATTATCTGTAAATGAGCATACTGACATTCCAAATCTACAAGTCATAGTTATTTGCACACAAAACAATCACACCCTACTTGTGGAAGTAACTAACACACGTAGGTTGTTCTGCTCTGGGTGAAACAATGAATCATTTTTTACATTACATGTGGCTGACGCATTTTTAGCCAAAGCGACTAACATGGTAAACAGTTTAAGTTTTAAAGCAATTCAACAATTAAGACAATTTAAAAAACCGTAGCGTACGAATAAGTGCAGTGAGTGCTGTTTTTAACAGTTACGTGTCAGTTCAAGACGGCTGGTAAGTTCTAGGATCAGCAAGACTTGTAAGTGGTGCTATGAGAGATGTTCTCTAAAGAGCTGGGTCTTGAAAATGGAGAGGGATGTCCCTGCACTTGTAGGAACTGGCAGTGTGTTCCACCAACGAGGAACAGATGAGAAAAGTTTGGATTGGCCTGAGCGTACCGGTGGTAGAGCTAGACTTCGTTCGTCTTAGGAGCGCAGCGGTCTGGAGGTAGCGTACGTCTGTATGGAGGGCATTCAAGTAGGCGGGAGCAGAACCGGAGACTACTTTGTAGGCAGGGTTGGGTCAGATTACTTTGAAATGTAATCCATTACTGACAAATTACATTGTAATTTTTGTAATCAGTAACGTAATCAGTT